>NW_028188997.1:344023-367199 GCF_054131305.1 Coturnix japonica | reverse complement strand
AAATGATTTAATTGGGGGGGTTGTGTTTAATTATGGGGGGGGGTCCATATTGGGGGGGGGTTTCTTATTTATTGGGGGGGGGTCCCACCTTTATGGGGGGGTCCATATTGGGGGGGGGCTCCTATTTATGTGGGGGGTCCCATCTTTATGGGGGGGTTCATATTGGGGGGGGGCTCCTATTAATTGGGGGGGGTCCCACCTTTATGGGGGGGTCCATGTTATGGGGGGGTTCCTATTTATTGGGGGGGATCCCACCTTTATGGGGGGGGTCCATATTGGGGGGGGCTCCTATTTATTGGGGGGGGTCCCACCTTTATGGGGGGTCCATATTGGGGGGGTGGGCTCCTATTTATTGGGGGGGATCCCATCTTTATGGGGGGGTCCATATTGGGGGGGGGTCCATATTGGGGGGGGGGGCTCCTATTTATTGGGGGGGGTCCCACCTTTATGGGAGGGTCCATATTGGGGGGGGGCTCCTATTTATTGGGGGGGGTCCCATCATTATGGGGGGGGTCCATATTGGTGGGGTCCCATCTTTATTGGGGGGGGTCCCATCTTTATGGGGGGGTCCATATTGGGGGGGGTCCCACCTTTATGGGGGGGGGTCCATATTGGGGGGGCTCCTATTTATGGGGGGGTCCCATCTTTATGGGGGGGTCCATATTGGATGGGGGTCCCACCTTTATGGAGGGGTCCATATTGGGGGGGGGCTCCTATTTATTGGGGGGGGTCCCATCATTATGGGGGGGGTCCATATTGGGGGGGTCCCATCTTTATGGAGAGGTCCATATTGGGGGGGGCTCCTATTTATTGGGGGGGGTCCCATCTTTATGGGGGGGTCCATATTGGGGGGGGGCTCCTATTTATTGGGGGGGGTCCCATCATTATGGGGGGGGTCCATATTGGGGGGGGGCTCCTATTTATGGGGGGTGTCCCACCTTTATGGGGGGGTCCATATTGGGTGGGGGGCTCCTATTTATTGGGGGGGGTCCCATCATTATGGGGGGGGTCCATATTGGGGGGGTCCCATCTTTATTGGGGGGGGTCCCATCTTTATGGGGGGCTCCTATTTATTGGGGGGGGTCCCATCTTTATGGGGGGCTCCTATTTATTGGGGGGGGTCCCATCTTTATGGGGGGGTCCATATTGGGGGGGGTCCCACCTTTATGGGGGGGGTCCATATTGGGGGGGTGGGTTCTTATTTATGGGGGGGGTCCCACCTTTATGGGGGGGGTCCATATTGGGGGGGGGGCTCCTATTTATTGGGTGGGGGTCCCATCTTTATGGGGGGGTCCATATTGGGGGGGTGGGCTCCTATTTATTGGGGGGGTCCCATCATTATGGGGGGGTCCATTTTGGGGGGGGGTCCCACCTTTATGGGGGGGATCCATATTGGGGGGGTGGGCTCCTATTTATTGGGGGGGGTCCAATCTTTATGGGGGGGTCCATGTTATGGGGGGGGTTCCTATTTATTGGGGGGGATCCCACCTTTATGGGGGGGGGTTCCATATTGGGGGGGGGCTCCTATTTATTGGGGGGGGTCCCATCTTTATGGGGGGGTCCATATTGGGGGTGGGGCTCCTATTTATTGGGGGGGGGGTCCCACCTTTATGGGGGGGTCCATTTTGGGGGGGGCTCCTATTTATTGGGGGGGTCCCATCATTATGGGGGTGGTCCATATTGGGGGGGTCCCATCTTTATGGGGGGGGGTCCATATTGGGGGGGGCTCCTATTTATTGGGGGGGGGTCCCACCTTTATGGGGGTGGTTCCTATTATTTGGGGGGGGGGTCCTATTTTTATGCAGGGAGGGGGGGTCCATATTAGGAATAGGGGGGGGGGGGGGCCACTTTTAAAGGGGGGGGGGCATATTTATGGGGGGGGTTCCCACATGGATAAGGCCCATATTAGGGGGTGGGGGGGGGGTCCTCTATTTATAGAGGGGGGGTCCATATTAGGAATAGGGGGGGGGCACTTTTAAAGGGGGGGGGGCATATTTATGGGGGGGGTTCCCATGTTCTTGAAATGGGACCCATATTAGGAGGGGGGGGGGGCATTTCTTGGAGGGGGGGGCAGTTATTTTTGGTGGGGGTGGATCCATTAAAGGGGGGGGGGGGCTGCATTTCTTCATGGGGGGGGAGGTATTTGTTTCTATGGGGGGGGGCAGGTATATATTTCTATGGGGGGGGGCAGGTATTTGTTTCTATGGGGGGGGCAGGTATATATTTCAATGGGGGGGGGCAGGTATATATTTCTATGGGGGGGGGGCAGGTATATATTTCTATGGGGGGGGGGACGCACATGGGGTGGGAGGGGGGGACACGTGATGGGGGGGGGCACAAAAGGGGGGGGAGGTTGATATGGGGCCAAAAGGGGGGGGGGGAATAAAGTGGGGGGGGCACAAAATGGGGGGGCACCTAAAGGGGGGGGGGCACATAATGGGGGGGGCAAATGGGGGGGCACCTAAAGGGGGGGGGGGCACAAAGGGGGGGGGTCTTAAAGGGGGGGTATATTGGGATGGGGGGGGCACATAAGAGGGGGAGGTTGATATGGGGCCACAAAGGGGGGGGGGGGAATAAAGTGTGGGGGGGGGCACATAAAGTGGGGGGGTTATATTGGGGGGGGCAAATGGGGGGCACCTAAAGGGGGGGGGGCACAAAGGGGGGGGTTCTTAAAGGGGGGGGGGTATATTGGGAGGGGGGGGGCACATAAGGGGGGGAGGTTGATATGGGGCCACAAAGGGGGGGGGGAATAAAGTGGGGGGGGGCACAAAATGGGGGGGGCAAATGGGGGGGCACCTAAAGGGGGGGGGGCACATAATGGGGGGGAGGTTGATATGGGGCCAAAGGTGGGGGGGAATAAAGTGGGGGGGGGGGGGGGGGGGCACAAAATGAGGGGGGGCATAAAAGGGGGGGCCACAAAGTGGGGGGGGCACAAAATGGGGGGGGCAAATGGGGGGGCACCTAAAGGGGGGGGGTACAAAGGGGGGGGGGGTTAAAGGGGGGGTATATTGGGGGGGGGGGGCACATAAGGGGGGGAGGTTGATATGGGGCCACAAAGGGGGGGGGGAATAAAGTGGGGAGGGCACAAAAGGGGGGGGTTCTTAAAGGGGGGGTATATTGGGAGGGGGGGGGCACATAATGGGGGGGGAGGTTGATATGGGGCCAAAAGGGGGGGGGGGAATAAAGTGGGGGGGGGCACAAAATGAGGGGGGTCATAAAGTGGGGGGGAACAAAATGGGGGGGGCAAATGGTGGGGCACCTAAAGGGGGGGGGGCACATAATGGGGGGGAGGTTGATATGGGGCCAAAAGGGGGGGGGAATAAAGTGGGGGGGGGGCACATAAAGTGGGGGGGTTATATTGGGGGGGGGCAAATGGGGGGCACCTAAAAGGGGGGGGCACAAAGGGGGGGGGTTTAAAGGGGGGGTATATTGGGGGGGGGGCACATAAAGGGGGGAGGTTGATATGGGGCCAAAAGGGGGGGGGGAATAAAGTGGGGGGGGGGCACATAAAGTGGGGGGGTTATATTGGGGGGGCGCAAATGGGGGGGCACCTAAAGGGGGGGGCAAAAGGGGGGGGGTCTTAAAGGGGGGGTATATTGGGATGGGGGGGGGCACATAAAGGGGGGAGGTTGATATGGGGCCACAAAGGGGGGGGAATAAAGTGGGGGGGGGGGCACATAAAGTGGGGGGGTTATATTGGGGGGGGGCAAATGGGGGGGGCACAAAATGGGGGGGGCAAATGGGGGGGCACCTAAGGGGGGGGTACAAAGGGGGGGGGTTTAAAGGGGGGGTATATTGGGGGGGGGGAGGCACATAAGGGGGGAGGTTGATATGGGGCCACAAAGGGGGGGGAATAAAGTGGGGGGGGGCATAAAAGGGGGGGGGACTCAATGGGGGGGGGAGTTAAAAGGGGGGGGACACCGGAAGTGGGCTCAAAGGGAGGGGGACACTTAAAGGTTGGGGCACACCGGAAGTGGGTACATAGGGGGGGTCTAGAAGGGGGGTGACACCGGAAGTGAAGAGGGGGAGACACAAAGGGGGTGCGGGGGGGGGGACCTAAAGGTGGGGGACACCGGAAGTGGGGGAGGGGGGGGATAAAAAGGGAAGGGGGAGACCGGAAATGGGGGGACACAAAGTGGGGGGGGGGCACCGGAAGTTGGGGGAGGGGGGAGAACATGGGGGGGGGGGGGGGAAGGGGGGCACCGGAAGTGGGGGAGGGGGGGGGACCGAAAGGGGAGGGGGGACACAAAGAGGGGGGCAACACCGGAAGTAGGTGAGGGGGATCAAAATGGGGGGGGGCAAAAGGGGAGGGGGGGTACACCGGAAGTGGGGGAGAGGGATCAAAATGGTGGGGGGGGGTCACCGGAAGTGGGGGTGGGGGGGGGGGCCACAAAGTGGGGGTGCACCGGAAGTGGGTGAGGGGCACATGGGGAGGCGGGGGGACCAAAAGGGTGGGGACACCGGAAGTAGAAGAGGGGGATCACTAAAGGGGGGACACCGGAAGTGGGGGGGGGACCCAAAGTGGGATAGGGGGGACCCAAAGTGTGGGGGGGGAATACCGGAAGTGGGGGAGTGGGGGGACACAAAAGGGGGGGAGGACACCGGAAGTGGATGAGGGGGGGACACAAAAGGGGGGGGCACACCGGAAGTGAGAAAGGGGCCCAGGTGGGGGGGTGGGAACAAAAAGGGGGGGGAGGGGGACAACTGAAGGGGGGACACCGGAAGTGGGGGGGACCCAAAGTGTGTGGGGGGACGGATGGGGGGGGGGGAATACCGGAAGTGGGGGAGGGGGGACATAAAGAGGGGGGGCACACCGGAAGTGAGGGAGGGGGGGTCACTAAAGGGGGGACACCGGAAGTGGGGGGGGACCCAAAGTGGGATGGGGGGGACCCAAAGTGTGTGGGGGGAATACCGGAAGTGGGGTGGGGGGACACAAAAGGGGGGGGGCACACCGGAAGTGGGGGAGGGGGGGACACAAAAGAGTGGGGGCAACACCGGAAGTGAGAAAGGGGCCCAGGTGGGGGGGTGGGAACAAAAAGGGGGGGGGGGGGGGATCACTGAAGTGGGGACACCGGAAGTGGGGGGGAACCAAAGTGTGTGGGGGGGACGGATGGGGGGGGGAATACCGGAAGTGGGGGAGGGAGGACATAAAGAGGGGGGGCACACCGGAAGTGGGGGAGGGGGGGTCACTAAAGGGGGACACCGGAAGTGGGGGGGGGACCTAAATGGGGGGGTGAGACCATTTGGGGGGGGAATACCGGAAGTTGGGGGGGGGACACAAAAGGGGGGGGGCACACCGGAAGTGGGGGAGGGGGGGACACAAAAGGGGGGGGCACACCGGAAGTGGGTGAGGGGCCCACGTGGGGGGGGGGGGTGGATTAAAGGTTCCCCCCTTGGGGGGGGGGGGAACAAAGAGCCGCGATGCCGGAACCCAAAGCAGGTGGGGGGGGGGGGGGGGGGATTAATTAACGTTAATTAGCGTTAATTAGGGTTAATTAGCCTTAATGAGGCCTTGGGGATTAAGAAGGGGGGTCGTTAATTATGGGGGGGGGGGTTAATTAGTGGGGACGTTAATTATCTCGGCCTAAAGGGGGGGGGTTAATTAATGGAGTGATTAATTAGTCTTGATTAATTAGTCTTGATTAATTAGTATTAGTTAATTAGCGTTAATTAGACTTAATTGGCTTTAATGAGGGGGGGAGGGGTCCTAATTAAGGGGGAGGCGCTAATTAATTGGAGGGGGGGTGTCACTAATTAAGGGGGGGTGTTAATTAGACTAATTAGGGCAGGCATTAATTAAGGGGGGGTCACTAATTAAGGGGGGGTCGCTAATTAGACTAATTAGGGCAGGCATTAATTAAGGGGGGGGTCACTAATTAAGGGAGGGTGTTAATTAATGAGGGAGGGCATTAATTAAGGGGGGGTCACTAATTAAGGGGGGCTCGCTAATTAGACTAATTAGGGCGTCACTAATTGGGGTGGGTGTTAATTAATTAAGGGGGTGTTAATTAAGGGGGGACACTAATTAGGAAGGCCATTAATTAAGGGAGGTCACTAATTAGGAAGGGCATTAATTAAGAGGGGGGATTAATTAAGGGGGGTCATTAATTAAGGGGAGGTCACTAATTAAGGGGGGTTATCACTAATTAAGGGGGTTCACTAATTATGAAGGTCATTAATTAAGGGGGGGGTCGCTAATTAAGAAGGGCATTAATTAAGGGGGGGTTAATTAAGGGGGGAGGGGGGTCATTAATTAAGGGGGGGTCACTAATTAAGGGGGGTTATCACTAATTAGGAAGGGCATTAATTAAGGGGGGGGTCATTAATTAAGGGGGGGGTCACTAATTGGGGAGGGCATTAATTAAAGGGGGAGACACTAATTAAGTTAAGGGGGGGTCTTAATTAAGGGGGGGTCACTAATTAAGGGGGGTCACTAATTAGGGCATTAATTAAGGGGGGGAAGTTAATTAAGGGGGGTCACTAATTAGAGCATTAATTAAGGGGGGGAAGTTAAGTAAGGGGGGTCACTAATTAGGGCATTAATTAAGGGGGGGAAGTTAATTAAGGGGGGTCACTAATTAGAGCATTAATTAAGGGGGGTCACTAATTAGGGCATTAATTAAGGGGGGGAAGTTAATTAAGGGGGGTCACTAATTAGAGCATTAATTAAGGGGGGTCACTAATTAGGGCATTAATTAAGGGGGGGTGTTAATTAAGGGGGGGTCGCTAATTGGGGATGGCATTAATTAATGGAGAGCATTAATTAAGGAGAGAGGGCTTTAATTAATGAGGGGGTGGCTCACTAATTAAGGGGGGCCACTAATTAGGAAGGTCATTAATTAAGAGGGGGTCACTAATTAGGCCATTAATTAAGGGGGGGTCATTAATTGGGGAGGGCATTAATTAAGAGGGGGAATCACTAATTAAGGGGGGTCACTAATTAGGGCATTAATTAAGGGGGGTCATTAATTGGGGAGGGCATTAATTAAGGGGGGGGTCACTAATTAGGGCATTAATTAAGGGGGGAGGACATTAATTAAGAGGGGGGATCACTAATTAGGGGGGATTATCGCTAATTAAAGGGGGGGTCACTAATTAAGGCATTAATTAAGGGGGGAGATCGTTAATTGGGGAGGCCATTAATTAAGGGGGGGAGGGCATTAATTAAGGGGGGGGTCACTAATTACAAAGGCCATTAATTAATGGATTGGGGGGGTCGCTAATTGGGGAGGGCATTAATTAAGCGGGGGGGTCACTAATTAATGGGGGGGTCACTAATTAGGGCATTAATTAAGGGGGGGGTCACTAATTAAGGCATTAATTAATGGGAAGGGCATTAATTAAGGGGGGGTCGGGGGGGGCTCTCATTGGGGGCACTAATTAGGCACTAATTAGGGGGGGTATTAATTAGGAAAGGCTTTAATTAAGGGGGGAGGGCCTTAATTAATGAGGGGGGTCACTAATTAGGGCATTAATTAAGAGGGTTTCACTAATTAAGGCCATTAATTAAGGGGGGGGGTTGGGGGGGCTCTCATTGGGGGCACTAATTAGGCACTAATTAGGGGGGGTATTAATTAGGAAAGGCATTAATTAAGGGGGGAGGTCATTAATTAAGGGGGGAGGGAGTTAATGAGGGGAGTCACTAATTAGGGCATTAATTAAGAGGGTTTCACTAATTAAGACAAGCGGGGGGGGCTGGGGGGGGGTTCTTATTGGGGGCACTAATTAGGCACTAATTAAGGGGGGTATTAATTAGGAAGGGCACTAATTAAGGGGGGAGGGCCTTAATTAATGAGGGGGGTCACTAATTAGGGCATTAATTAAGAGGGTTTCACTAATTAAGGCCATTAAGGGGGGGGGTTGGGGGGGGCTCATTGGGGGCACTAATTAGGCACTAATTAGGGGGGGTATTAATTAGGAAGGGCACTAATTAAGGGGGGAGGGCCTTAATTAATGGGGGGGCTCACTAATTAGGCCATTAATTAAGAGGGTTTCACTAATTAAGGCCATTAATTAAGGGGGGGGGGGTTGGGGGGGTCTCTATTTATAGCCCTGACATTGATCCCTATGACAGCTGGGGGGGGGGGGGGGGGTATTAATTACCTCTGGGGGGGGTTAATTACCTTTAATGGGCCTTAATTAGACATGGGGAGGAGGGGCTTAATTACCTTATATAGATGGGGCGGTTAATTAGTTAATTAGTTAATTAGTTAATTAATTAGGGCTTAATTAAGGGATTAATGCTGTGGGTTTAAGTGGATCTTAATGGGGGGAGGGGGGGTATTAATTAACTCCTGGGGGTGTTAATTAGCTTTAATGGGCCTTAATTAGACATGGGGGGGGAGGGGCTTAATTACCTTATATGGCTGGGGGGGTTAATTAGTTCATTAGTTAATTAATTAGGGCTTAATTAAGGGTTTAATTAATACGTTGGGTTTAAGTGGCTCCTAATGGGGGGGGGGGGTATTAATTAACTCTGGGGGGGGGTTAATTACCTTTAATGGGCCTTAATTAGACATGGGGGGGGAGGGGCTTAATTACCTTATATGGATGGGTGGGTTAATTAGTTAATTAGTTAATTAATTAGGGCTTAATTAAGGGCTTAATTAATACGTTGGGTTTATGTGGTTCCTAAAGGGGGGGGGGGTATTAATTACCTCTGGGGGGGGTTAATTACCTTTAATGGGCCTTAATTAGACATGGAGGGGGAGGAGCTTAATTACCTTATATGGATGGGGGGGTTAATTAGTTAATTAGTTAATTAATTTGGGCTTAATTAAGGGCTTAATGCTGTGGGTTTAAGTGGATCCTAATTGGGGAGGGGGGGGGGTATTAATTAACTCCGGGGGGGTTAATTAGCTTTAATGGGCCTTAATTAGACATGGAGGGGGAGGGGCTTAATTACCTTATATGGATGGGGTGGCTAATTAGTTAATTAGTTAATTAATTAGGGCTTAATTAAGGGATTAATTAATACGTTGGGTTTAAGTGGTTCCTAATGGGGGGGGGTAATTACCTTATAAGGAGGGGTGGGTTAATTAGGTAATTAATCAATTAGGGCTTAATTAAGGTGGGGTTAATTAGTTAATTAGTTAGGGCTTAATTAAGGGGGGTTAATGAGTTAATTAAGGCTCAATTAAGGGGAGTTAATTAATTAATTAGGGCATTGATTAATGCTTTGGGTTTAAGTGGATCCTAATGGGGGGGGGTGTAATTAATGAGTTAATTATGTAGTTAATTGGAGTTAATTAGCGTGAAATTAATTACCCCCCCATGGTGTTAATTAGGGTTAATTAATTAATGAGTCCTAATTGGGGTTAATTAACCTACTGGGGTAAGGTTCGTTAATTGACCCTTATGGTGTTAATTAGGCTTGAATTAATTAACCTCGGGGTTAATTAATTATGTTAATTAACCCGGGATGGGGTTAATTAACATGAGATGGGCTTAATTAATATTAATTAATTAATGTTAATTAACCCTTATTAGTTTTCTCTGGGGGGGGGGGGGTATCAATAGCCCCAATGGGGCTAATTAACATTCACGAGGTTAATTAGCCTTAATGAGGTTAATTAGGTCCTTAATGAGGTTAATTAATTATGTTAATTATGTTAATTAAGCGCCAAAGAAGGAGGCGAAGAAGAAGGAGGAGAAGAAGGAGGAGCCGCCCCCTCAAGGTCATTAATTAAGGGGGGGGTCGTTAATTAGGGTCATTAATTAGCATAATTAATTAATTACTTGGGGCACTCAATGGTCTATTGTTAATTAAGGGGGGGGTTAATTAGGGGAGGGGGCCTTAATTAGGGGGGCTAATAAAGGGGATATGTTAATTAACGGTCTAATTAAGGGTGTATGCTAATTAAGGGGCGGGTATGCTAATTAATGGGGGGTAATTAATGGGTTATGCTAATTAAGGGGGATAATTAAGGGGATATAATTAAGGGATCTAATTAAGGGTGTATGCTAATTAAGGTGAGTTAATTAATGGGGTATAATAATTAAGGGTGCTAATTAAGGGGATATGCTAATTAAGGGGGGTTAATTAAGGGTGTATGCTAATTAAAGAGTGGTAATTAAAGGGTGTATGCTAATTAAGGGGGTTAATTAAGGGGATATGCTAATTAATGGGGGCCAATTAAGGGGTGTATGCTAATTAAAGGGGGGTAATTAATGGGGCTAATTAAGAGTATATACTAATTAATGGGGGCTAATTAAGGGGGTATACTAATTAAGGGGGGGGCTCTAATTAGGATGGGGTCATTAAGAGGGAATATTAATGAAGCTCATTAATTAATTAACTCATTAATTAGTGATTAATTAATCGCTTTATTTTCATTGCAGAGCCCAAAGATGAAGCACCGGGTGAGTGACCCACAGCGCCCCCTATGGGCTGCCCCATAAGTGGGACCCATAAGTGGGGCTGGCCCCATAAGTGGGACCCTATAAACTATATGGGACCCCATAAGTGGGGCTGGCCCCATAAGTGGGTCCCATAAGTGAGACCCCATAAAGTAAATGGGACCCCATAAGCTAAATGGGACTTCATTGACCCCATAAGTGGGGCTGGCCCCATAAGTGAGACCCCATAAGTGGGACCCTATAAACTAAATGGGACCCTATTGACCCCATAAGTGGGGCTGGCCCCATAAGTGGGACCCCATATAACTGGGACCCCATAAGTGGGGCTGACCCCATTATGGGACCCCATAAGCTAAATAGGACCCCATTGACCCCATAAGTGGGGCTGGCCCCATAAGTGAGACCCCATAAGTGGGACTGACCCATAAGTGGGACCCCATATAAATGGGACCCCATAAGTGGGACTGACCCCATAAGTGGGACCCATAAGTGGGACCCTATAAACTAAATGGGACCCCAATGGGACCCCATAAGTGGGTCTGGCCCCATAAGTGGGACCCCACATAATTGGGACCCCATAAGTGGGGCTGGCCCCATAAGTGGGACCCTATAAACTATATGGGACCCCATAAGTGGGGCTGACCCCATAAGTGGGACCCTATAAACTGTATGGGACCCCATTGACCCCATAAGTGGGGCTGGCCCCATAAGTGGGACCCCATAAGTGGGTCTGACCCCATAAGTGGGGCTGGCCCCGTAAGTGGGACCCATAAGTGGGACCCCATAAGCTAAATGGGACCCCATAAGTGGGGCTGGCCCCATAAGTGGGACCCTATAAACTATATGGGACCCCATTGACCCCATAAGTGGGACCCCATACAACTGGGACCCCATAAGTGGGGCTGACCCCATAAGTGGGACCCTATAAACTATATGGGACCCCATAAGTGGGGCTGGCCCCATAAGTGGGACCCTATAAACTATATGGGACCCCATTGACCCCATAAGTGGGGCTGGCCCCATAAGTGGGACCCCATAAGTGGAGCTGGCCCTATAAGTGGGATCCTATAAACTATATGGGACCCCATAAGTGGGGCTGGCCCCATAAGTGGGACCCTATAAACTATATGGGACCCCATAAGTGGGGCTGGCCCCATTATGGCACCCCATAAGCTAAATGGGACCCCATTGACCCCATAAGTGGGGCTGGCCCCATAAGTGAGACCCCATAAGTGGGACTGACCCCATAAGTGAGTCTGGCCCCATAAGTGGGACCCCATATAACTGGGACCCCATAAGTGGGACTGACCCCATAAGTGGGACTGACCCCATTATGGGACCCCATAAGCTAAATGGGACCCCACTGACCCCATAAGTGGGGCTGGCCCCATAAGTGGGACCCCATAAGTGGGACTGACCCCATAAGTGGGTCTGGCCCCATAAGTGTGACCCTATAAACTGACTGTGGCCCCATATATTTGTGCCCCCAGTGGACGACGAGCCCCCCAAGGCCGACGAACCCGAAGGGCTTTTCCTCAGCAAACCCCAAAACGTCATGGTGGAGAGCGGTAAGGGGGCGCTATGGGGCGCTATGGGGCAGCTATGGGGCAGCTATGGGGCGCTATGGGGTTCTATGGGGCGCTATGGAGCACTATGGGGTTCTATGGGGCGCTATGGGGCTGGCTGGGCGCTATGGGGCAGCTATGGGGCGCTATGGGGTTCTATGGGGCGCTATGGGGCGCTATGGGGTTCTATGGGGCGCTATGGGGCTGGCTGGGCGCTATGGGGCTCTATGGGGTGCTATGGGGTTGGGGAGGCGCTATGGGGCGCTATGGGGCTCTATGGGGAGCTATGGGGCGCTATGGGGCGCTATGGGGCAGCTATGGGGTGCTATGGGGCTGGGGGGATGCTATGGGGCGCTATGGGGCACTATGGGGCTCTATGGGATACTATGGGATGCTATGGGGCTCTATGGGGTGGTTATGGGGCTCTATGGGGCGCTATGGGGCGCTATGGGGCGCTATGGGGCAGCTATGGGGCGCTATGGGGTTTTATGGGGCGCTATGGGGTTCTATGGGGTGCTATGGGGCTGGGGGGATGCTATGGGGCGCTATGGGGCTCTATGTGATGCTATGGTGCGCTATGGGGCTCTATGGGATGCTATGGGGCTCTATGGGGTGGTTATGGGGCGCTATGGGGCTCTATGGGATACTATGGGATGCTATGGGGCTCTATGGGGTGGTTATGGGGCGCTATGGGGCTCTATGGGGTGGCTATGGGGGCGCTATGGGGCTCTATGGGGCAGCTATGGGGCGCTATGGGGTGCTATAGGGTGCTATGAGGCTCTATGGGGCTGGGGGGGCGCTATGGGGCTCTATGGGGCGCTATGGGGTTGGGGAGGCGCTATGGGGCGCTATGGGGCTCTATGGGGAGCTATGGGGCGCTATGGGGCTCTATGAAGCTCTATGGGATGCTATGGGGCGCTATGGGGTGCTATGGGGCGCTATGGGGTTCTATGGGGCGCTATGGGGCTGGGGGGATGCTATGGGCTCTATGGGATGCTATGGGATGCTATGGGCTCTATGGGATGCTATGGGATGCTATGGGGCGCTATGGGGCGCTATGGGGCAGCTATGGGGCGCTATGGGGTTCTATGGGGCGCTATGGGGCTCTATGGGGCAGCTATGGGGCGCTATGGGGTTCTATGGGGCGCTATGGGGCTGGGGGGATGCTATGGGGCGCTATGGGGCTCTATGGGGCGCTATGGGGCTGGGGGGATGCTATGGGGTGCGATGGGGTTCTATGGGGCGCTATGGGGCTGGGGGGATGCTATGGGGCTCTATGAGATGCTATGGGATGCTATGGGGCTCTATGGGGTGGTTATGGGGCTCTATGGGGCGCTATGGGGCGCTATAGGGCAGCTATGGGGCGCTATGGGGTGCTATGGGGCGCTATGGGGTTCTATGGGGCGCTATGGGGCTGGGGGATGCTATGGGATGCTATGGGGCTCTATGGGGTGGTTATGCGGCTCTATGGGGCGCTATGGGGCGCTATGGGGCGCTATGGGGTTCTATGGGGCGCTATGGGGCACTATGGGGCTGGGGGGATGCTATGGGGCTCTATGGGATGCTATGGGATGCTATGGGGCGCTATGGGGCAGCTATGGGGCGCTATGGGGTTCTATGGGGCGCTATGGGGCACTATGTGGTTCTATGGGGTGCTATGGGGCGCTATGGGGCAGCTATGGGGCGCTATGGGGTTCTATGTGATGCTATGGTGCGCTATGGGGCTCTATGGGATGCTATGGGGCTCTATGGGGCGGTTATGGGGCTCTATGGGATGCTATGGGGCTCTATGGGGCGGTTATGGGGCTCTATGGGGCAGCTATGGGGCGCTATGGGGCTCTATGGGGTGGCTATGGGAGCGCTATGGGGCACTATGGGGCAGCTATGGGGCGCTATGGGGCAGCTATGGGGCGCTATGGGGCGCTATGGGGTGCTATGGGGCTCTATGGGGTGCTATGGGGCAGCTATGGGGCGCTATGGGGCAGCTATGGGGCACTATGGGGCTGGGGGTTTAGCTATGGGGCTGGAGAGGGAACTATGGAGCTGGGGGGACTCTATGGGGCAGTGGGGATGCTATGGGCTGCTATGGGGCTGGGGGTTTAGCTATGGGGCCAGGGGGAGCGCTATGGGGCTGGGCGGACTCTATGGGGTAGGGGGTTTAGCTATGGGGCTGGGGAGGGAACTATGGGGCTGGGGGGACACTATGGGTCTGGGGGGGATGCTATGGGGCGCTATGGGGTCGCTATGGGGCTCTATGGGGCTGGGAGGGCACTATGGGGCAGGAGGGGGTCTATGGGGCTGGGGGTTTAGCTATGGGGCTGGGGGTGCTATGGGGCTAGGGGGTTGATATGGGGCGCTATGGGGTGCTATGGGGCAGGGGGGAATGCTATGGGGCTGGGGGGCACTATGGGGGTGCTATGGGGCTCTATGGGGCACTATGGGGCTCTATGGGGTGGCTATGGGGCTCTATGGGGCAGCTATGGGGCTCTATGGGGTGCTATGGGGCTCCATAGGGATCTATGGGGCGCTATGGGGCTGGTGGGGGTTTGATATGGGGCTGGAGGTTCACTATGGGTCCCCATATGTCCCTATGGGGTCCCTATGTGTCCCTATGGGTCCCTATGGGTCCCTATGGGTCTCTATGGGTCCCTATGGGTCCCTATGTGTCCCTATGGGTCCCTATGGGTCCCTATGGGTCTCTATGTGTCCCTATGGGTCCCTATGGGTCCCTATGGGTCCCTATGGGTCTCTATGGGTCTCTATGGGTCTCTATGTGTCCCTATGGGTCTCTATGGGTCCCTATGGGTCCCTATGGGGTCTCTATGGGTCTCTATGGGTCCCTATGGGTCTCTATGGGTCCCTATGGGTCTCTATGGGTCCCTATGTGTCCCTATGGGTCTCTATGGGTCTATGGGTCCCTATGGGTCCCTATGGGTCTCTATGGGTCCCTATGGGTCTCTATGGGGTCCCTATGGGTCCCTATGGGTCTCTATGGGTCCCTATGGGTCCCCATGCATCTCTATGGTATCCCTATTAGTCTCTATGGTTCCCTATTGGGTCCCTTCTGGCCCCACTCACTTCCTGTCCCAACTTCCTGTTCCGGCCCCAACTTCCTGTTCCGGTCCCACCCACTTCCTGTTCCGGTTCCGGTTGCAGGGAAGGACGTGACGGTGTCAGCTCGTGTTGCCGGGGCGGCACTTCCGGTCAAACCCGTGGTCAAGTGGTTCAAAGGGAAATGGGCGGAAATGAACGACAAGACGGCCCGGTGCCGCCTCAGGCAGAGCGTCGACAACGACAAGGTGAGAGCGACAGCGCCACCTAGGGGGAGTCCTCCGACATAGAGTTACATTGCGGCCATAGAGTTACATTGAGCCCATAGAGTTACATTGACCATAGCGCCACCTAGCGGCCATAGGGTTACACTGCAGCCCATAGGGTTACATTGAGCCCATAGGGTTACATTGACCATAGCGCCCCCTAGCGGCCATAGGGGTACATTGCGGCCATAGGGTTGCATTGAGCCCATAGAGTTACATTGACCATAGCGCCACCTAGCGGCCATAGGGTTACATTGCAGCCCATAGAGTTACATTAAGCCCATAGAGTTACATTGAGTCACAGCGCCACCTAGGGGGAGTCCTCCGACATTGGGGTACATTGCGGCCATAGGGTTACATTGAGCCCATAGAGTTACATTGACCATAGCGCCACCTAGCGGCCATAGGGTTACATTGCGGCCATAGGGTTACATTGCGGCCATAGGGTTACATTGCGGCCATAGGGTTACATTGAGCCCATAGGGTTACATTGACCATAGCGCCACCTAGCGGCCATAGGGTTACATTGCAGCCCATAGGGTTACATTGCGGCCATAGGGTTACATTGAGCCCATAGGGTTACATTGCGGCCATAGGGTTACATTGAGCCCATAGGGTTACATTGACCATAGCGCCACCTAGTGGCCATAGGGTTACATTGCAGCCATAGGGTTACATTGCGGCCATAGGGTTACATTGAGCCCATAGGGTTACATTGACCATAGCGCCACCTAGCGGCCATAGGGTTACATTGCAGCCCATAGGGTTACATTGACCATAGCGCCACCTAGCGGCCATAGGGTTGCATTGCAGCCCATAGGGTTACACTGAGCCCATAGAGTTACATTGACCATAGCGCCACCTAGCGGCCATAGGGTTACATTGCAGCCCATAGGGTTACATTGACCATAGCGCCACCTAGCGGCCATAGGGTTGCATTGCAGCCCATAGGGTTACATTGACCATAGCGCCACCTATCGGCCATAGGGTTACATTGCAGCCACAGCGCCACCTAGCGGCCATAGGGTTACATTGCAGCCATAGTGCCACCTAGAGGCCCCCATATCCCTCCATAGAACCCCAATATTCCCCCATAGAACCCCATAGAACCCTATAACCACCCCATATCCCCCCGTATCTCCCCATATCCCCCCATATCCCACCCCATATCCCCCTATATCCCACCCCATATCCCCCTATTTCCACCCCATATCACCCTATATCACCCCATATTCCCCCATTCCCACCCCATATCACCCTATATCACCCCATATCCCCCTATTCCCACCCCATATCACCCTATATCAGCCATATCACCCTATATGAACCCATATTCCCTCTATGTAGTGGCCATAGAGCCCATAGAGTCACGTAGTGGTCATAGGGTTACATTGGAGCCATTGAGCCCATAGCGCCACCTAGTGGCCATAGGGTTACATTGCAGTCATAGAGTTACATTGAGCCACAGCGCCACCTAGGGGGAGTCCTCCAACATTGGGTTACATTGTGGCCATAGGGTTACATTGAGCCCATAGAGTTACATTGACCATAGCGCCACCTAGCGGCCATAGGGTTGCATTGCAGCCCATAGGGTTACATTGCGGCCATAGGGTTACATTGACCATAGCGCCACCTAGCGGCCATAGGGTTGCATTGCAGCCCATAGGGTTACATTGACCGTAGCGCCACCTAGCGGCCATATGGTTGCATTGCAGCCCATAGGGTTACATTGTGGCCATAGGGTTACATTGACCATAGCGCCACCTAGCGGCCATATGGTTGCATTGCAGCCCATAGGATTACATTGAGCCCATAGAGTTACATTGACCATAGCGCCACCTAGCGGCCATAGGGTTACATTGCAGCCCATAGGGTTACATTGCGGCCATAGGGTTACACTGCGGCCATAGGGTTACATTGCAGCCATAGAGTTACATTGACCATAGCGCCACCTAGCGGCCATAGGGTTGCATTGCAGCCATAGGGTTACATTGAGCCCATAGAGTTACATTGACCACAGCGCCACCTAGCGGCCATAGGGTTGCATTGCAGCCCATAGGGTTACATTGCAGCTATAGAGTTACATTGAGCCCATAGAGTTACATTGACCATAGCGCCACCTAGCGGCCATAGGGTTGCATTGCAGCCCATAGGGTTACATTGTGGCCATAGGGTTACATTGACCACAGCGCCACCTAGCGGCCATAGGGTTGCATTGCAGCCCATAGGGTTACATTGACCATAGCGCCACCTAGCGGCCATAGGGTTACATTGCAGTCACAGTGCCACCTAGCGGCCATAGGGTTACATTGCGGCCATAGGGTTACATTGACAATAGCGCCACCTATCGGCCATAGGGTTACATTGCAGTCACAGCGCCACCTAGCGGCCATAGGGTTACACTGCAGCCATAGGGTTAAATTGAGCCCATAGAGTTACATTGAGTCACAGCGCCTCCTAGCGGCCATAGGGTTACATTGAGTCACAGCGCCACCTAGGGGGAGTCCTCCAACATTGGGGTACATTGCGGCCATAGAGTTACATTGAGCCCATAGGGTTACATTGACCATAGCGCCACCTAGCGGTCATAGAGTTACATTGCAACCACAGCGCCACCTAGCGGCCATAGGGTTACATTGCAGCCCATAGGGTTACATTGCGGCCATAGGGTTACATTGACCATAGCGCCACCTAGCGGCCATAGGGTTACATTGCAGTCACAGCGCCACCTAGCGGCCATAGGGTTACACTGCAGCCCATAGGGTTACATTGCGGCCATAGGGTTGCATTGCAGCCCATAGGGTTACATTGTGGCCATAGGGTTACATTGACCATAGCGCCACCTAGCGGCCATAGGGTTACATTGCGGCCATAGGGTTACATTGAGCCCATAGAGTTACATTGACAATAGCGCCACCTAGCGGCCATAGGGTTACATTGCAGCCCATAGGGTTACATTGTGGCCATAGGGTTACATTGACCATAGCGCCACCTAGCGGCCATAGGGTTACATTGCAGCCCATAGAGCCACCTAGCGGCCATAGGGTTACATTGCAGCCATAGAGTTACATTGAGCCCATAGAGTTACATTGACCATAGCGCCACCTAGCGGCCATAGGGTTACACTGCAGCCATAGGGTTAAATTGAGCCCATAGAGTTACATTGAGTCACAACGCCACCTAGCGGCCATAGGGTTGCATTGCAGACACAGCGCCACCTAGGGGGAGTCCTCCAACATTGGGTTACATTGCGGCCATAGGGTTACATTGAGCCCATAGGGTTACATTGAGTCACAGCGCCACCTAGCGGCCATAGGGTTACATTGCAGCCATAGCGACCCCTAGTGGCCATAGGGTTACATTGAGCCCATAGAGTTACATTGACCATAGCGCCACCTAGCGGCCATAGGGTTGCATTGCAGCCATAGGGTTACATTGACCATAGCGCCACCTAGGGGGAGTCCTCCAACATTGGGTTACATTGCAGCCATAGGGTTACATTGACCATAGCGCCTCCTAGCGGCCATAGGGTTACATTGAGCCCATAGAGTTACATTGACAATAGCGCCACCTAGCAGCCATAGGGTTGCATTGCAGCCATAGAGTTACATTGAGCCCATAGAGTTACATTGACCATAGCGCCACCTAGCGGCCATAGGGTTACATTGCAGCCATAGAGTTACATTGAGCCCATAGAGTTACATTGAGTCACAGCGCCACCTAGGGGGAGTCCTCCAACATAGGGTTACATTGCAGCCATAGAGTTACATTGCACCTATAGAAACACATTGACCCCATAGCCCATAGCTTCCCCTAGTGGCCATATTGATCCCATAGCCCCCCATAGTGGCCATATTGAGCCCATAGCTTACCCTAGTGGCCATATTGACCCCATAGTGCCTCCTAATGACCATATTGAGCCCATTGCGCCACTTAGCAGCCATAGAAACACATTGACCCCATAGCCCATAGCGCCCCCTAGTGGCCATATTGATCCCATAGCTTCCCCTAGTGGCCATATTGGTCTCATAGTGCCCCATAGTGGCCATATTGATCCCATAGTTTCCCCTAGTGGCCATATTGAGCCCATAGAGCCCCATAGTGGCCATAGAGTTACATTGATCCCATAGCATGACCTAGAGGCCATAGGGTTACATTGCGTCCATAGGGTTACATTGCGTCCATAGGGTTACATTGCGGCCATAGGGTTACATTGAGCCCATAGAGTTACATTGAGTCACAGCGCCACCTAGCGGCCATAGGGTTACATTGCAGCCATAGGGTTACATTGAGCCCATAGAGTTACATTGAGTCACAGCGCCACCTAGTGGCCATAGGGTTGCATTGCAGCCATAGAGCCCATAGCGCCACCTAGCGGCCCCCATATCCCCCCCATATCACCCCATATCCCCCCATTATCCCCATATCCACCCTATATCCACCCTATATCCTCCCATATCACCCCCTATCCACCCCATATCCCCTATACCCACCCTATATCCCCCCCATATCACCCCCAATCCACCCCATATCCCCACATATCTCCCCCCATATCCCCCCATAACCCCCCCATATCCCCTCATATCCCCCCTTATCCCCTATTCCCACCCCATATCCCCCCATATTCCCCATTTCCACCCCATATCCATCCTATATCCCCCCATATCACCCCCTATCCACCCCATATCCCCCTATAACCTCCCCATATCCCCCCATATCCCCCTATAACCTCCCCATATCCCCCCATATTCCCCTATATCCCCCCATAACCCCCCCATATCCCCTCATATCCCCCCTTATCCCCTAACACCCACCCCATAACCCCCCCATATTCCCCCATATCCCCCTATAACCCCCCCATATCCCCCCATATCCCCCTATAACATCCCCATATCCCCACATATCCCCCTATAACCTCCCCATATCCCCCTATAACCACCCCATATCCCCCTATCCACCCCATAGCCCCCCATAGCCCCCTATATCCCACCATAACCCCCCCATATCCCCTCATATCCCCCCATATCCCCCTATACCCACCCCATATCTCCCCATATTCCCCATATCCACCCCATATCCACCCTATATCCCCCCATATCACCCCCTATCCACCCCATATCCCCCTATACCCTCCCCATATTCCCCCATATCCACCTATCCACCCCATATCCCCCCATATCTCCCCCCATATCCCCCTATAACCACCCCATAGCCCCCCATATCCCCCTATAACCTCCCCATATCCCCCTATAACCTCCCCATATCCCCCTCATATCCCCCCTTATCCCCTCATTCCCACCCCATATCCCCCCATAACCCCCCCATATCCTTCCATATCCCCCCATATCACCCCATAACCCCCCCATTGCCCCCCATATCCCCCTATAACCCCCCCATATCCCCCCATATCCCCCTATAACATCCCCATATCTCCCTATATCCACCCCGTAGCCCCCCATATCACACCCTACCCACCCCATATCCCCCTATACCCACCCCATATCCCCCCATATCCCCCTATAACCACCCCATATCCCCATATCTCACCCCATAGCCCCCCATAGCCCCCTATATCCCCCCATAACCCCCCCATATCCCCTCATATCCCCCCTTATCCCCTCATACCCACCCCATATCCCCCCATATTCCCCATATCCACCCCATATCCATCCTATATCCCCCCATATAACCCCCTATCCACCCCATATCCCCCCATGTCACCCCATATCCCCCCATATCACCCCCTATCCACCCCATATCCCCCCATATCTCCCCCCATATCCCCCATAACCCCCCCATATCCCCTCATATCCCCCCTTATCCCCTCATTCCCACCCCATATCCCCCCATATTCCCCATATCCACCCCATATACATCCTATATCCCCTCATATCACCCCATATCACACCCTATCCACCCCATATCCCCCTATACCCACCCCATATCCCTCCATATCCCCCTATAACCTCCCCGTATCCCCCTATAACCACCCCGTATCCCCCTATCCACCCCATAGCCCCCCATAGCCCCCTATATCCCCCCATAGCCCCCCCATTTCCCCCCATATCCCCCCTTATCCCCTCATACCCACCCCATATCCCCCATATTCCCCATATCCACCCCATATCCATCCTATATCCCCCCATATCACCCCATATCACACCCTATCCACCCCATATCCCCCTATACCCACCCCATATCCCCCCATATCCCCCTATAACCTCCCCATATCCCCCTATAACCACCCCATATCCCCCTATCCACCCCATAGCCCCCCATAGCCCCCTATATCCCCCCATAACCCACCCATATCCCCCCATATCCCACCCCATATCCACCCTATATCCCCCCATATCACCCCCTATCCACCCCATATCCCCCTATACCCACCCCATATCCCTCCACATCCACCTATCCACCCCATATCCCCCCATAACCCCCCCATATCCCCCTATCCACCCCATAGCCCCCCATAACCCCCCCATATCCCCCCATATCCCCCTATAACCTCCCCATATCCCTCTATATCCACCCCACAGCCCCCCATATCCCCCCATATCCCACCCCATATCCCCCCATACCCCCCCATTGCCCCCCAAACCCCCCCATATCCCCCCATATAACCCCCCATTGCCCCCCATACCCCCTATTCTCCCCCCCCCAACTCCCCCCCTCTCATTACCCCCACCATTACCCCCCATCCCCACTAATTAACCCCCCCCACAACTAATTAACCCCCTCCCCCATTAATTAACCCCCTCCCCCATTAATTAACCCCCCTCATTAATTAACCCCCCCCCCTATAGGTGCACACCTTCGAGCTGACCATCTCCAAAGTGGTGATGGGGGACCGTGGTGATTATCGCTGTGAGGTTACAGCCAAGGATCTGAAGGACAGCTGCTCCTTCAGCATCGATGTGGAGGGTGAGACCCCCCCCCAAATTAATGGGGACCCCCAATATAAAATAGGGACCCCCCTAAATCCCCCAAGCCCAAAAAACCCCATAAAAATCCCATATTTCTACTTAAAAAGAGCCCCCAAAATGGCCCCCCCCCCCCTCAATATACCCACTCCCATTGGGGTCCATTTGGGGTCACTTTTGGGGTCATGGGGGGCAGACCCCACCCAAATTAATGGGGACCCCCCCCCATATAAAATAGGGACCCCCCCTCAAATCCCAGACCCCAAAAAACCCCATGAAAATCCCATATTTCCACTTAAAAAGACCATATAAAAGCCCCCCCCCCCCCATTTAGCATTGACGTAAAGGGGAAGACCCCCCTCTAAATTAATAGGGACCACCCCCAAATTAATGGAGACCCCCCCCATATAAAATAGGGACCCCCCCAAGACCCCCAAGCCCAAAAAACCCCATAAAAATCCCATATTTCCACTTAAAAAGACCCTATAAAAGCCTCCCCCCCCCCATTTAACATTGACGTAAAGGGGAAGACCCCCCTCTAAATCAATAGAGACCCCCCCCAAATTAATGGGGACCCCCCCCCATATAAAATAGGGACCCCCCCCAAATCCCCCAAGCCCAAAAAACCCCATAAAAATCCCATATTTCCACTTAAAAAGACCCTATAAAAGCCCCTCCCCCCCCCACATTTAACATTGACATAAAGGGGAAGACCCCCCTCTAAATTAATAGGGACCCCCCCCCAAATTAATGGGGACCCCCCCCATATAAAACCGGGACCCCCCCTCAAATCCCAGACCCCAAAAAACCCCATAAAAATCCCATATTTCCACTTAAAAAGACCCTATAAAAGCCCCCCCCCCCCCATTTAGCATTGACATAAAGGGGAAGACCCCCCTCTAAATTAATAGAGACCCCCCCCAAATTAATGGGGACCCCCCCCATATAAAATAGGGACCCCCCCTCAAATCCCAGACCCCCAAAAACCCCATAAAAATCCCATATTTCCACT